>NW_026908007.1:215000-222180 GCF_033978785.1 Entelurus aequoreus | reverse complement strand
TATATATATATATATATATATATATATATATATATATGTATATATATATATATATATATATATATATATATGTATATATATATATGTATATATATATATATATATGTATATATATGTATATATATATATATATATGTATATATATATATATATGTATATATATATATATATATATGTATATATATATATATATATGTATATATATATATATATATGTATATATATATATATATATATGTATATATATATATATATATATATATGTGTATATATATATATATATATGTATATATATATATATATATGTATATATATATATATATATATATATGTATATATATATGTATATATATATGTATATATATATATATATATAAATGTATATATATATATATGTATATATATATATATATGGATATATATATATATATATATGGATATATATATATATATATATGGATATATATATATGTATATGTATATATATATATGTATATATGTATATATATGTATATATATGTATATATATATATGTATATATGTATATATATGTATATATATGTATATATATATATATATATATGTATATATATATATATATATATATATATATGTATATATATATATGTATATGTATGAAATACTTGACTTTCAGTGAATTCTAGCTATATATATATTTTATTTTAATTTTATTATACATATAAATGAAAGACATACTTGAATTTCAGTATTCTGCAGGCTATCCGGTAGGTGGCAGTATTGTCCTGTTTAAGAGTGTCACAACATTGCTGTTTATGGCAGAAGAACTGCTTTACAGTAGACTAAACGTGACGTGTGTTGTTGTGTGTTGTTACCGCGCTGGGAGGACGTTAATGAAACTGCCTAACAATAAACCCACATAAGAAACCAAGAACTCTCTCTGCTTGTTGTGCACTCTACTCTCTAAAAGCCGTAGATGTTATGACGTCATTGGGCAGGCAAGCTGCTGGGAAAGCGGACGTGAGAACGGCTGTCCCCACTCAGGTCCGCGTTGAGCTGGAGGGGGCGTGGCCTCCAGCTCCGGCTGAATACCGGGAGTTTGTCGGGAGAAGGGAGGTTGTCGGGAGAGGCACTGAATACCGGGATTCTCCCGCTAAAAACGGGAGGGTTGGCAAGTATGGTTAAGTTCATGAGACAATTGAGAAGTAGACAAGTTGTGTTAGCTCCTACAAGCCTTGGAAAAGATAAGTCTGTAAGTAAACTGTTTAACTTGTTTATATAACTCAATATTAAGGTGGAAAATGTTTCAATTTGATAGTAAGATGTTTATTGAAAAAGGATTTTTGTGCACTGTTTCAATGGATGTTTTGAGGACTTAAAATGGCTGCCAGTCGTGTATTTCCACCATTGAAATAGTTTCAACACTCAGAAGTATTTGTTTGATGATAGTACTGTATATTTGTGTGAAGCTAATATTTACATATTGTGTATTACATTTCAGTATGTCAATTGAATCACATAGCTTATACATTTGTCATTGTGTGTATTTCAGTTTTTAAAAAAATAAACAACAGTCCAGTGCAAGACAAAAGTAAAGATAGGAAAAGACAAAGCAAGATCAACAACAATAAAGAGCCTAAATGGATTAATCTGCTTTGGAACTTTATGAGATGTCTTGGATTGTTTGTTAGCTGTCTGCCAAGCTGTATAACCTCAACACGTATAGTGAGGGCAGAACAGGCAATATGCAATTATTGCCAGGCTTTGCTCTCATGCAAGGGGGAAGAATTGTTGATTGATGACTGTGGTGTTCTTAGTGTCATAGTGTGTGTAGTTAGTATGTTCCAATAGCAGCAGAAGTGCACTTTTTGGAGAGCTGTATTATTTTCAGTTTTGTGCCCAAGGGACTGATTTTATTTAACACTATATTATTATTTATACACCTATAGTGATCACAGAGACAGGTTGTTTTTGTGTTACTGTATCTATTTGTTTTTCTGAAAAATCCCACTTAACATACGTACTTTGAGTAACAACAGTCATAAATGATAATAAATGTCAATATTTTTTCTATTTTTTTTAGGGGTCAATATTTATTTTTTTTAATTTTATTTTTTTCTTATAAAATAAAAGTGAGCTTTTGTTAAACCAAATATTGTTTTTTTCCATATACAACAACCTATCTGGAATCAATAAAAGAATCGATAAGGAATCGGTTCGATAAGAGGATTCAATAATGTTACCATATCTGAGCTACTGTGTAGAAATATGGGGAAATAATTACAAAAGTACACTTCATTCATTAACGGTGTTACAAAAAAGATCAGTTAGAATAATACATAATGTTGGATATAGAGAACATACAAACCCTTTATTTATTGAATCAAAGATACTGAAATTCCACGACATAGTGAATTTGCAAACAGCTAAAATTATGCACAAAGCAAACTATAACCTGCTACCCAATAATATACAACAATTCTTCTCAACAAAAGAGGAGAAATATAATCTTAGAGAAAAATGTAATTTAAAACATTTGTACGCACGTACAACACTTAAGACCTTCAGTATATCAGTATGTGGAATTAAATTATGGAATGGATTAAGCAAAGCAATCAAACAATGTACTAATATGATACACTTCAAGAAACTCTTCAAACTTAAAGTGTTTACAAAGTACAAAGAAGAAGAACCATGACAAACATTTTCAATTTATTTCATCCATTCATTCATTCATTCTTAAAGTAATCTTACTTATCTCATCATATGAAATATGACTTTCTTCACCAATTATTATTATTAAATTCTTACTATTATTTATTTATTTATTTTTATTGTGATTACATATGGAGTTTATTGTGAAAAAATTGAGAACAGGAAGTGAATAAAAAAAGTTTCAGCAACTGTTATGTAAAGAAAAGGGGTAGGATTAAATAAGCTCTGCTTCTTCCTACTCCTTTTCGAACATGTTGAAAAGAGAAACTGGAAATTGTGATGTATCATGTTGTATGCTTGCATGTTTGAAATAAACTCAAACTCAACTCAACTCAATAATGGGTTCGAACTCGATAATTTCTTATCAAACATCATCCCTGACTGTCGCAATTTTTTGTTTTGTTTCGCAATATTATGCAAAACCAACTTGTCTTACCTTCTGCTACCTGCTGATCTGTATTTGGGATCTGCATAAGTCCTGAAAATGTGTGCACTTCCGCCACTGTAGTCTGTGACGATGCCATAGTCATAAGCTTCTTCTTTTTCTTTATCTTCTTGTTATGTGACATTTATCCTCCGCTGTTGCCATTTCTAATATAAAGTAGCGTAAAGTTGTAACTTATATCTCGCTATGGAAGCGCTAAAAACTACTGGTGTAGTGAGTTTACATTATTCAATAAATTACCGTATTTTTCGGACTATAAGGCACACTTAAAATCCTTTAATTTTCTCAAAAATGGACAGCGCGCCTTATAACCCGGTGCGCCTAATGTGCGGCATAATTCTGGTTGTGCTTACCAACCTTGGAGCTATTTTATTTGGTTAAAGTTAAAGTGCCAATGATTGTCACACACACGCACACTAGGTGTGGTGAAATTTGTCCTCTGCATTTGACCCATCACCCTTGTTCACCCCCTGGGAGGTGAGGGGAGCAGTAGGCAGCAGCGGTGCCGCGCCCAGGAATAATTTTTGGTGATTTAACCCCCAATTCCAACCCTTGATGGTGAGTGCCAAGCAGGGAGGTAATGGATCCCATTTTTATAGTCTTTGGTATGACTCAGCCGGGGTTTGAACTCACAACCTACCGAGCTCAGGGCGGACACTCTAACCACTAGGCCACTGAGTAGGTACTAGGCCACTGAGTAGGTACATGGTGTAAAGATAAGTGTGACCAGTAGATGGCAGTCACACATAAGAGATATGTGTAGACTGCAAGATGACGCTAGTAAACAACACCAAAACTTTAAATGTTCCGTTCAGAATATAGAACATTACACACGGCGCTCAAAAACCTGTCAAAATGTTTTAGTACGACTTTGGTAAGCTATGAAGCCACACCGCTTGATGGATTGTCCGCGCATTAAACATACGAGTATTATTATGGTGTGTGTATAAGGACCGCAAAATGGCACCCATTAGCAGACATTACCTGGTGTTTTGTTTCGCAATATTTTGCAAAACCCACTTTTCTAACCATCTGGTACCTGTTGATGTGTATTTGGGATCTGCATAAGTACCGAAAATTTGAGCGCGTCCGCCATTGTAGTCTGTGCCGACACCGTAGTCATGAGCTTCTTCTTTTTCTCTATCTTCTTGTTATGTGACATTCATCCTCCACAGTTGTCATTTCTAATATAAAGTAGCGTAAAGTTCTAACGTATATCTTGCTATTGAAGCGCTAAAAACTACTGGTGTAGTGAGTTTACATTATTCAATAAATTACTGTATTTTTCGGACTATAAGGCACACTTCAAATCCTTTCATCATCTCAAAAATGGACAGTGTGCCTTATAACCCGGTGCGCCTAATGTACGGCATGATTCTGGTTGTGCTTACCGACCGCGAAGCGATTTTATTTGGTACATGGTGTAGTGATAAGTGTGACCAGTAGATGGCAGTCACACGTAAGAGATACGTGTAGACTGCAATATGACAGCAGTAAACAACACCAAAACTTTAAATTTTCCATTGAGAATATAGAACATTACACATGGCGCTCAAAAATCTGTCAAAATGTTTTTAGTACGACTTCGGTAAGCTATGAAGCCACACCGCTTGATGTATTGTCGGCGCATTAAACATACGAGTATTATTATGGTGTGTGTATAAGTACCACAAAATGGCACCCATTAGCAGACATTATCTGGTGTTTTGTTTCGCAATATTATGCAAAACCAACTTTTCTTACCTTCTGGTACCTGCTGATGTGTATTTGGGAAACTTTGAGCGCGTCCGCCATTGTAGTCTGTGCAGAAACCGTAGTTGATAAGCTTCTTCTTTTTCTCTATCTTCTTGTTATGCGACATTCATCCTCCACTGTTGCCATTTCTAATATAAAGTATTGTAAAGTTCTTACTTATATCTGTCAGTAAAGTCGCTATGAAAGCACTAAAAACTACCGGTATTGTGAGTTGACATTATTCACCCAAGGAACTTTAGTTATTAGAGAGTTCCGGTCGGACGTTTTTTCACGGGACACATTTCGGGCGTTGTTGTTGCACTAGTGAGCCACGGATGAGGAGATGCTGCTCCGTTATTGATTGAAGTAAAGTGTGAATGTCATTAAAACAGTTAGCGCCATCTTTTGACACTTCTTCCACTCCCGTCTTCGCACGCTACACCGCTACAACAAAGATGACGGGGAGAAGATGCTGTCAAAGGTGAGCCACGTAAATAAGACCGCCCACAGAACGGTGCATCCTGAAGAGACTGTCAGAAAGCGGCTTCAAGATGATGTGTAAAACATCATCTGTGCAACATTTTGAGCAAAGAACCACCATCACATGTTATGTAGACCACAAGGAAGTATTTTACATTTATAAAAAAATCATAACTTGACCACTTTAATGCGTCTTTTGTATGAAAATAGACCTGAGTACACTGCAAAAAGTCAGTGTTCAAAAACAAGGGAAAAAAAATACAAAAATGAGGGGTATTTTACATGAACTAAGCAAAATTATCTGCCAATAGAACAATAAAATTTGGCTTGTCAAGACTTTCCAAAACAAGTAAAATTAGCTAACTTCAATGAACCCAAAAATACCGTAAAATAAGTATATTCTCACTAATAACAAGTGCACTTTTCTTGGTGGAAAAAAAAATACAGGAGAGCTTTTTGCTCAAAATGTTGAAAAATATTCTTAAATGAAGTAAATGCTAGTGCCATTATCTTGACATAATGATATGCGCTCGGCATTACATTTTTGAAACCAGCAAAATTATACTAAAAACTAATTTATTGTTCTTAATGGAAAGGCAACAAGGCAACCGCTTGTTACTCTCGGGGTCTCCTAGCCGCTCAGGCAAATCATATTGTCTAAAAATGCATTTTTCCATCGACAACATGACATCATCGCGCCAAGTGCGTGCGCTTTCAGTCAATTAGTGCGCATATATACAGCCCGGCCCCCGGCCAAACATTTTTTAATTGTAATTTTGAAGAATTCATCTGAATATGCATGAACTATTTCTGTTCAAAATGGTTAGAAATGTCACATGTCAAATGTTTAAATATTAACTGTCAGTTTACTGTACTGTGCCAACTGTACTACTATATGAGTACGTGTTTTCTATTGTTTCATTGACAATAAAACAGCAAAGTCCATTTGGCTGTCATCTGTTTTAATTATGAGACACAATTGTGTCAAAGTCATGATTTTTTTTTCATGCTTGAAATAAGAAATGATTACTTTAAAAAAGTAGTTTTATACTTGTGAGTGTTGATGACACAGCTTTGCATCAGTTGATATTCTAGTTTCAAGCATGTTTTACTCAATATAGCTCATCAAATCTCAGCAACAAGCTGTAATATCTTACTGAGATCATTTAGGACCAAAACCCTTAAAACAAGTAAAACACTCTAACATAAAATCTGCTTCGTAAGAAGAATGATCTTATCAGACAGAAAATAAGCAAATATCACCCTTATTTGAGATATTTCATCTTACTTAGATTTCAGTTTTTGCAGCGTAGACCCGCTCATCGGCAGTGCGCCTTTTAATCCGGTGCGCCCTATGGTCCAAAAAAGACGGTATTTCCTTTTGCGTGCAGATCCCTCAGAGTCTTTATATTCTCCATTCATTGGAAGGGCAGGGGTGTGTGTTCCATAAGTAACACTTCATCATGTCTGACTTGCAGAGTCACTACAGAGTCTGTTACCCTCGGCTTTTGAGACGCTTTATTGAGTGTGAAAAGGCGGTTTGATTAAGTGCTGAAGTCTGGTGTTTGTTGGTACAGGCTGTGTCCAAATGTCAGCCCTTGTTCCTTTCATGCTCGCCGAACACAACAATATTGTCAGTCACAGTAACGCTGTGTCAATATTCACCCTGCTTACCTCCTGCTTGACCCACACCACACATGTGGCATTTTCCCTGTGAACACAGGTGACCTTTATGAGAATGTGCAAAACTTTACAAAAACTATTCAAGTCTTAGGTGTCTGATAGTTTATATATCAATGATGAAATCTTAACATTATAACACATGCC